>NC_025993.2:160481945-160503269 GCF_000442705.2 Elaeis guineensis | reverse complement strand
CTGAAATTTCGAAGTCCCCTCTTCATGGTCGAGATGGCCATCAACTCATTGGGATCATGGACCTCCAATGTGGCGGTGTTGAAGCACACTACATAATCTCTCAATGATTCTCCTTCTCGCTACTTGATGGAGAAAAGGCTATCAGAATTTTATGATATTTTTCTACTTATGCTGAAGTGCGCCATGAATAACTGCTTGAATTGCTCAAAATATTGGATACTTTTCGATTGGAGTCCAGAGTACTAGACTCGCGCAGTCTTTCGAAGAGTAGTTGGAAAGTCCAAGTAGAGGAGGACATCATTAGCCCCTAATCAATATGAGAGCTTTATAGCTCTCCAAATGGTCAAACGGATCGGTGGAGCCATCTCAGAGCTCCATTTGTAGCATCTTGAACCGAGCCGAAATTGGTTCGTCAAAGATTCTTTGGGAGAAAGGACGATGAGTGTTTATTCCAAGACCACTAGAAGAGCCTCGATTATCCTCCCGAAGCTGAGCAAGTCGATGATCAATTTTCATTATTTATGGTCGTAGTCATCCAATCGTTATTGGGATTTGTCATAATGTCGGGAATATCTGGAGTGGAGTCTTCCCTTGAGGAACTTGAAAGAGAACGAAGCATTTTTTCCTTTTTGGAGGCTCATCGAGGAGAAGGAGACCTTTGTTCTTCAAAGTCGACACAATGAGAATGTCGAACATATCAGGAATCGATATGATGCAAGTGCCACCAAACAAGTTAAGAATCAGCATGATGTGAGTACCGTGTGTGTTGATAATGTAGAGAAAGAGCACATCGACTATGCCTTGATGGCACAATCATGATGCTGGCTCCTCCAGAGGTGGTTGCTGCTGTCGCTATTTTGCAGTCTGTTGAAAGCTGTGAATAGCTTCGATCAGAGTCTTGACTTGCTGCATCAGGGTAGCGAACTATTATTGGTCCGTCATGACCATCGAATGGGAAGCACTGGGCTTTGTATAAGTGTCGTGGGTGCTCTATGCCGCATTGAGTGTTTGACAGAGCTAGTTGATGCATTCCATGCTCTCATTCTTGCCATGATCCTTATTGAGGATTGCTTGATAGACTGCCCCCTATCTAGTATGTCAAACTGTTGCCACATAACTCCAGTGAGATAGTCGAAAAATAACCGAGTAAATGCACCCCGCTTCCAAATGCAATGTGGACCTACAAGGTAAGTCTTCTTGTCAGAGATTGTTAGACAAGGGATCCTTCGATACCTAAGTTAACCGGAGTAAAAGAAATAATAGAAAGTATCACAAGCGCGATAGCTGTCGAAAGCTTAGAAAAGAGCTTGCCTTGATCCCCCTCTTACTTCCGTTTATATAGGGTAGAGTGGCAGTTATTTAATAACCTCCATTCATTTTGATATCAGAATGTGGGAATTATGAGCGCATAGTAGGCAATAAATAGAGTGGCATTTATTGATCCAAATCAGATTGAATCACAACAACTCATCTGATCTGGAGATGAGAGAGAATCAACTGTAATGCATTTAATCGGTTAGAAGACGAGGAAGAGAAGTAGCCAGTTAAGTGATGAGAATCTATCTTAATAGAACCTAATAAAATTTATCAGAGTCTTCTTTTATACTCACCTATTCTCAGTACAGTTTACGCAAGGTCGGTCTCCTTCACTTTTCATTAAAAAAAAAAAAAAAAAAGACAAAAATCATCGAAGAATGATACCTGCCATGATGACCACCCTCCCGGGGCAATTCTTTTCACGTGCTTTTGGACCCATGTTAAGACCAACGGTCAGAAAGATGTCCAAATTAAGGGTCAAAACTGAACCAAGTGGAATGTGCATCACATGGACGTGGCCCGATCATATGAGAACCAGAATTATGCAATAAAGTATCGTTTTTTTTTTTTGGTAGTTATTTAACAAGTGCAGGAATATTTTTTCAAACATTTGTCCATGATTCCATCATTAAGTTCCATTCTCCAACTCAACTATAAGAAAATTGAGTTGGACGATTGACTGCTGAGGTTGTTGTCTAACAGTAATCAGAAGAGCTATTTCTCCTTCAATCTTTACCGAATCATCAGAGAATCCGACTAAAGGCATGTTGATCGATTTTAGTCGATTAGTAGATAATTGCATTTAGAAAAAAATATCATAGAATAATATGTCAGCTAAACTTTCATTATCGACTAAACAATATTTTACATCATAGTTTGCTATTATAATAGAGATGACAACAGCATCATCATGAGGAGTTTGTACTCTTCAAAGATCTCCATAAAAAAAGTAATAGTATTATCTCTCCGATAATGCTTCGAAGAATTTTTTGAGCATTCTACCCCCCAGGTGGCTTTCCTCTAGAAATCATGTTAATCACATCAGTCGTAGACTGATTATTGTTCTTCTCTGTAGCTTGTGATCAAGGTTGTTGGTCAGCAAATGGTTGAGCCAGATGGTCGCATAAATATTTTTCGAGCTAACCCCGACGAATCAAAGCTTCTATCTCATCCTTTAGCTGGATGTACTACTCGGTATCATAGCAATGATCGTGATGAAACTAATAGTACCTCCTCCAATTGCAAGACATTAGTATTGTTTTCATCGGTTGGGGTTGTCGGAGGTACCTCTCCCCTTCGATTTTCAGTGAGGTGGAATTATCGATGAGGTGGAATTGTCGGTTCGGATCTTGCTGGGTCTTGCTGGAGCTCCATTCTTCTTTTGTTTCTTCTGACCTCTTCCTTCAGTTTGGTGCTAGTCAGTTGTGCCTTCCTCAGTACATATATAGTTTTGCGGATACTCAAGGTGTTCAGCATACGATTAAAGGAATATTTTATCTAGAAAATATTTGTAAATCTAAAATTTCGGAGTCCCCTCTTCATGGTCGAGATGGCCATTAACTCATTGAGGTCGCAGACCTCCAATGTGGTGGTGTTGAAGCGCACCACATATTTTCTCAATAACTCCCCTTCTTGTTACTTGATGGAGAAGAAGCTGTCGGAATTTTATGGTATTTTTCTACTGGTGCTGAAGTGTGCCATAAACAACTGCTTGAACTGCTCAAAATATTGGATACTTTCCGATTGGAGTCCAGAGTACCAGACTCCAGCAGTCTTTCGAAGAGTAGCTGGAAAGTTTAAGTAGAGGAGGATGTCAGAAGCCCTCTGATCAACATGAGAGCCTTATAGCTCTCCAAATGGTCAAACGGGTCGGTGGAGCCATCTTTGGGCTCCATTTGTAGCATCTTGAATCGAGCCGAAATTGATTCGTCAAAGATTCTTTAGGAGAAAGGAGGACGAGTGTTGATTCTAAGACCACTAGAAGAGCCTCCATTATCCTCCTGACGCTCAGCATGTCGACGATCAATTTTTCATAATTTATGATCGTAGTCATCCAATCGTCATTGGGATTTGTCATAATGTCAGGAATACCCAAAGTGGAGTCTTCTCTTGAGGAACTTGAAGGAGAATGAGGCCTTTTTTCCTTTTTGGAGGCTTATCGAGGAGAAGGAGACCACCATTCTTCAAAGTCGACCCAGTGAGAATGTCGAACATATCAGAAATCGATATGATGCAAGTGCCAAACAGGTTAAGGGTTGGCATGATGTAAGTGCCGAGTATGCTGATGATGTAGAGAAGGAGCGCGTCGACTATGCCTTGATGGCACAGTCGTGGTGCTGGCTCTTCTGGGGTTGGTTGCTGCCATCGCTGTTCTACAGTCTGTTGAAGGCTGTGAATAGCTTCGGTCAAAATCTTGACTTGCTGCACCAGGGTAGCGAACTATTATTGGTCTACCATGACCATCGAATGAGAAGCACTGGGCTCTGTATTAAGTGCCATGGGTGCTCCATGCCAGGATGAGTGTTTGACGGAGCTAGTTGATGCATTCTACGCTCTCATTCTTGCCATGATCCTTATTGAGAATTGCTTGACAGACCGCCCCCTATCAGTGTGTCAAATTGTTGCCACATAACTCCAATGAGATAGTCAGAAAATAACCGAGTAAATGCATCTCGCTTCCAAACGCGATGTGGACCTGCAAAGTAAGTCTTTTTGTCGGAGATTGTCCGATAAGTGATCTTTTGATACTTAAGTCAGTCGGAATAAAGAGAATAACAGAAAGTATCACAAGCACAACAGCTGTCGAAAGCTTAGAAAAGAGCTTGCCTTGATCCCCTCTTACCTCCTTTTATATAGGGTAGAGTGGCAGTTAGCTGATAATCTCCATCCGTTTTGATATCAGAATGCAGGAATTATGAGCGTGTAGTAGGCTATAAATGGACAGTTATTCTATTCCACGATCCAGAGGTCATGAGTAGTTAATGTCCATATCGAGTAACCATTCTTTATCCCCTAATCTTCCAAGGTTAAGAGCTAGAGCTCTTCCACAAATGATCATGGATATTTGGCGGATCACCAAGTAGCATGGTCGGTCAGGTGCCAGATTGACAAATAACCGTATTGCCTGAGTCATTTTCAGACATAATCGGCTAAACATCAAATTTGGTTGTCGGGTTGCAATTAAAGTTGGGTATCTGAATATTTATCCCAACATATACTTATCTCAATATTCGATTTATTATAATAACTCAATTTAATATATATATATATATATACACGCGCGCGCGCGCGCGCGAGTGAACCGATTTCAAATCTAATCCCAGAATAGAAGGGTCGGACGAGCGCCCCGCCCGAGCTGAAAATTATTATAACCAAATAAAAATTCTAAAATCACTAAATAATGCCGGGACCCGACAGAGCGGTTGGTGGGAAACTCGCGCTCACTCCATCGGCTTCGAGGGCCTCGGCCTGTATCACCGGTCAATCAAAAAAAAAAAAAAAAAAACCAACACCGTCCGTACTACCGTTACGATGCTGGCTATACCGAGGCCCCCTCTCGGCACCTTCAACAACACCGTCCATAGAGGACCGATGCGGAGACGACGACGACGAAGAATCAGTCAGACCTGATCTCAGGCCCGACTGACGGAAGCAACTCCAACGCCTTTAATTAGTTTGGCTTCTTGTTTCTTTGAGTCTTCTTGTATATTATATTTTTTTTAACTGTAATGTTGGTTGCTATAATCCTGTGATGCACCGAAAAAGGAAAACCAAAACAGAGAAAAAGAAAGACTGGGGAGTAGACCCAATCTTCAGTTGGACTGACGTAACAAAGCAAAATAAAAATAGACGGTGAAAGACAGCTCAGTGACTTTTCTATGTGATAATTCTTACCATACAATTGCTAAAAAATAATAGGAGCAGAAGCTGTAATTATAACAACACAAAAAATAACAGAAACTTTAAATAATCTAGTAATCAGGGTAAGAAATTACTTCGATTGATAGATATAGATGGTGAGGGCATTCTTCACATAACACATCAACATCAAACAAAATAGTCTCTATACAGAGAGGTGGGTTGACAGAAATTAACCGAGAGTTTCACACACACACGAACATAACCATTGTCATCCCCTGACGTGGCAGCGGATGGGGATGGGGGGTTCACTTGGCGTCCGCCAGGAAGTAGTCAGTGGTCAGAGGTCGGAAAACCGACGGCTCCTCCGCCTCCAGCAGGTCCAAAATATTCTTGAGCACGTGCATGTAGACCATCCAGTCCCCGTTCCTCCTGCTGCTGGGCACCCCCCGCCCCCCTCCTGCTGCTGGGCATCGGCAAGAAACTACTTGTTTTAAGTAGAGCATGGACTCGGTGGAACAAGACTTGGTGGAACAAGTCTTCAAATCTTTTTAAAAAACTTTTTTAAAGACTTGTTCCACCAAGTCTTGCTCAACCGAGTCCATGCTCTGCTTAAAACAAGTTGTTTCTGGGAAAATTCATAAAACAAACCTGTTGGGATAGTCGGTCGGGAGCTGAATTGTTACGCCTTAGAGTTGAACAATAGGAAATCTGTAAAAGAAAATCTATTTATCAGAAGTTGTCCAATAAGAGACCTTCCAATGCTTAAGTTAGTAGGAGAAAAGGAACAGCTAGAGAGCCAAAATCGAGAGCGAAAATTTTTTCTTAAAAAAACTTATTAGGTCCTTCATTGCTTACCGATATTTATAAGGCAAGTGATATCATTACTGTGCAACTCTCATCCCTGAATATTCGAAACGTGAGAATTATTGCATTTAATAGGCGGTTACCTCATCAATTATCATTAAGATCGAATAATGGGCCACTCGTGAGCGAAAATTACGCTCCACATTCGTATTTAGTTAATGCCCATATCGAATAACTATCATCCATTCCATTAGTCAGTATGGCCTCGAGAAAATAGTCAGATAGATGCCAAATATCATCAGCTAGTCGTAGGTTACATATCGAGCCAAATCGATTTGGCACCGATTTGATTATGTCCGTCATCCTTTATCGAACAAATACTGATTAGATCCAGATTTATTGATTCAAATCAGATTGAATCACAACAACTCATCTGATGTGGAGACAAGAGAGAATCAACTGTAATGCATTTAATCGGTTAGAAGACGAGAAAGAGAATTAGCCGATTAACTGATGGGGATCTACCTTAATGAAATCCTAATAAAATTTATCAGAGTCTTCTTTTATACTCACCTATTCTCAATACACTTTACGCAAGGTCGGTCTCCTTCATCTTTCATTAAAAAAAAAGACAAAAAGACAAAAATCACTGAAGAACGATACCTGCCATGATGACCACTCTCCCGGGGCAATTCTTTTCACGTGCTTTCGGACCCAGGTTAAGACCAACGGTCAGAAAGATGTCCAGATTAAGGGTCAAAATTGAACCAAGTGGAATGTGCATCACATGGACGTGGCCCGATCATATGAGAACCAGAATTATGCAATAAAGTATCATTTTTTTTTTTGGGTAGTTATTTAACAAGTGCAGGAATATTTTTTCAAACATTTGTCCATGATTCCATCATTAAGTTCTGTTGGGTACAAAATACCCACAGCTGAAGTCCTCAGTAGAATCAACTCTAAGAGGACTCCGTCCGGACTCCTACGGGAGCCGGGCTCCGCCCACGACTCCGACCTCAAGGGGGACTCCGTCCGGACTCCTACGGGAGCCGGACTTCGTCGCCAACGTCAACCGTCGGTAAGATCCGTCCGGACTCCTACGGAAGCCGGACTCCGCACCTGACTTTAATTGCAGGAGGACTCCGCCCGGACTCCTACGGGAACCGGACTCCGACCGCAACATCAACGCCAGGAGGACTCCGCCCGGACTCCTACGGGAGCCGGGCTCTGCCCACGGCTCCAACCTCAAGGGGGACTCCGCCCGGACTCCTACGGGAGCCGGGCTTCGTCGCCAACGTCAACCGCCGGCAAGATCCGCCCGGACTCCTACGGGAACCGGGCTCCGACCGCAACATCAACGCCAGGAGGACTCCGCCCGGACTCCTACGAGAGCCGGGCTCCGCCCACGGCTCCAACCTCAATGGGGACTCCGCCCGAACTCCTACGGGAGCCGGGCTTCGTCGCCAACATCAACCGCCGGTAAGATCCGTCCGGACTCCTACGGGAACCAGGCTCCGACCGCAACATCAACGCCAGGAGGACTCCGCCCGGACTCCTACGGGAGCCGGGCTCCGCCCACAACTTCGACCTCAAGGGGGACTCCGCCCGGACTCCTACGGGAGCCGGGCTTCGTCGCCAACGTCAACCGCCGGTAAGATCCGTCCGGACTCCTATGGGAGCCGGACTCCGCACCTGACTTTAATTGCAGGAGGACTCCGCCCGGACTCCTACGGGAACCGAGCTCCGACCGCAACATCAACGCCAGGAGGACTCCGCCCGGACTCCTACGGGAGCCGGGCTCTGCCCACGGCTCCAACCTCAAGGGAGACTCCGCCCGGACTCCTACGGGAGCTGGGTTTCGTCGCCAACGTCAACCGCCGGTAAGATCCGTCCGGACTCCTACGGGAGCCGGACTCCGCACCTGACTTTAATTGCAGGAGGACTCCGCTCGGACTCCTACGGGAACCGGGCTCCGACCGCAACATCAACGCCAGGAGGACTCCGCCCGGACTCCTACGGGAGCCGGGCTCCGCCCACGGCTCCAACCTCAAGGGGGACTCCGCCCGGACTCCTACGGGAGCCGGGCTTCGTCGCCAACGTCAACCGCCGGTAAGATCCGTCCGGACTCCTACGGGAGCCGGACTCTGCACCTGACTTTAATTATAGGAGGACTCCACCCAAACTCCTACGGGAACCGGGCTCCGACCGCAACATCAACCCCAAGAGGACTCCGCCCGGACTCCTACGGGAGCCGGACTCCGTCGTCGGCTCCGACCGCTGTCGAACTTCGACCGACGGATCCGCATTCACAAGCACGACGCCGCAACCACCATGATCCCGCTCCACTTCCTGCGGCAGATTCCGCGCAGCTCCATCACTCCCTGGCAAGCCACGATAACGGCCACAACCCTACTCCACTTCCTGCGACGGTTACCGCGCGATTCTTCCATCCACTGGCGAGTCGCGACAACGGACGCCGCTTCACTTCCCGCGGCAGGCTCCACGTGGCACACCCCGATGATAGCCACAGGTCCACCACACTACTCTCTGCAACAAACTCCGCCTGACCCTGGGCAGCCCGCTGCCAGACGGTTACAGATGTCGCTATCAGACTACTGCCCCCTTCGCCTATAAAAGGGAAACCCCAGATACGTTATTCCATAAGCTCTCATCTTTTCATCTAAAAACTCTGCTAAATTCTCTGTTCGAACACTCCATTCTTGTTGAGGCAGAGAACTGACTTGAGCGTCGGAGGGTCTTGCCGGAGCAACCCCACCTCCGATTTAGACTTCCTTTGCAGGTCCCGGCGGCGACCGCGACTTCCTCGACTCCAGCTTCTCCGGCGCGAGCAGATTTTTGCACCAACAGGATTGGCACTAGAGGAAGGGGCTGTGTCTTCGCAGTACCCTTGTTCTTGAAGGAGCGTTCAACGGAGCCGCCCCCGATCGTCTCCTCCGACACCCACTCCTTGTTTTCCCCACGGGATCCATACTCGATGCCTCATCGCAAGGCGTCCACGCGACGGTCCACGGCCTCCGCGGCCAGATCTCAGGCTCCGGCCTCCCCTCCTGTTTCTCAACCTCCTCCTCCTCCTCCGGCGGCGGCGGTCGGCGCGGAGCGGTTTGACCTGCTGGCGCAGCAGGTCAGAGGCCTCACCGAAGCTGTGCAAGCTATGCAGCAGCAGCAGCCGCAGGCATCGGTACGCTCGGAAAGGGCATCCCCGGAATGCCAGAATCCGGCGGCGGGGCGGGCCACCTGGGCCAGCCACCCCGTCCTTCCTGGAAAAACGAACCCGAGGGTAGAGAGCCCTCAATCAGACCACGACTCCACCCCTGGAAGATCCCAGCCCCCATTCTGCCAGAGGACCCTCGAGACTCGAAGTCGAGAGGATTTCCTGGACCGGAGGCTCCAGGAGATGAACCGATGGATCGAAGAACTCCGCCATGCGCCTCCCGCTTATGGTGAGGATATTTGTACTGACCCTCCCTTCTCTCAAATGATCATGTAGGAACCGATCCCGCCAAACTTCAAGCTTCCCCAGTTCGAAAGCTACGACGGGACTTCAGACCCGGTTGATCATCTGGAGGCCTTTCGGACGATGATGCTGCTTCATGGTGCTCCTGATGCCATTCTATGCCGGGCCTTCCCGTCCACCTTGAAGGGAGCGGCAAGGAACTGGTACTCGGCTTTGAAATCGGGTACCATCTTTTTCTTCGATCAAATGAGCCACCAATTTGTGGCCCATTTTGTCAGCAGCCGGCACCCCCGGAAGGGTTCGGAGTCCATCATCAACATCAAGCAGAGGGAAGGGGAGTCCATTCAGGCCTACATCAACCGCTTCAACATCGCGGCGCTGGAGGTCCGGAACTTGGACCAATCAGTCGCAATGGCCGCCCTGAAGGGTGGCCTTCAGAAGAATGATCTTTTGTTCTCCCTGGAGAAGAAGTATCTCAGGGATTTTGCTGATTTGCTGGCTCGGGCTGAAGGATACGTCCGAGCGGAAGAAGCCTTCAAAATGAAGGATGAAGAGACGGCGAGGGAGCGGCAAGTGGGAGACTCGAGTAAGCCCACAATTGAAAAAAGGCCAAAGGAAGCTCGGCTGCGTTCTCGATCCCCTCCTGGGCATAAGCGCGCCCATACTCCACCCCGGGCGCGCAGGCAGAGAAGCCCGGATCGTGGGGTTCGGCGGGGTTCCCCACCAGGGAGATTCCGCAACTACGCCCCCCTCAACGCCTCGAAGGCCCAGGTACTGATGGAGGTCAGGGAGCAGCTCCCTAGGCCGGAGAGAATGAGCACACACCCCGGGAAGCGCAACCCCAACAAGTTCTGCCTCTACCACCGCGATCACGGCCACGACACAGAGGAATGCATCTAGCTCCGGGACGAGATCGAGGAGCTCATTCGGCGAGGTCGACTCGACAGGTTCATCCGACGCAGGCCTGAGGGTAGAGGAGATCGGCCAAGGGCCCTTCCGCAGCCTGAACCGCCAAGAAGGGAGGAGCAACCCGGTGACCGGCCTCCCATCGGGACCATCGACTCCATCACCGGAGGGCCACAAGGAGGAGCGGACCACCCACGACCGTGGAACTCAAAAAATCTGTAAATGTATCACTTACGATTTCACCTTGAATCTAAATTTCTTTCTACTTGACGTACTCTTCCCATCTGACGTGGATTTGTTACGACTGGATATGACCCCTCCAAACGTTTGAAACAAAGTTATGTTAGGAACGGGGGAGAATCCCGTCCTAACATACCTAAAATGAAAGTCCGACTATCTCGAAATCGGATTGGGGGAGAGGCCTTACAACGCCCTAATGTGCCCCCACAGCCATGTCAGGAACAGGAGGAGAACCTCGTCCTGACAAGAGCAAAGTCAAAGGTCCGGTTCTTTTAGACCGGATGGGGGGAGAGGCTTTACAACGTCCTAATGTGCCCCCACAGCCATGTCAGGAACAGGAGGAGAACCTCGTCCTGACATGAGCAAAGTCAAAGGCCCGGTTCTTTTAGACCGGATGGGGGGAGAGGCCTTACAGCGTCCTAATGTGCCCCCACAGCCATGTCAGGAACAGGAGGAGAATCTCGTCCTAACATGAGCAAAGTCAAAGGCCTGGTTCTTTTAGACCGGATGGGGGGAGAGGCCTTACAGCGCCCTAATGTGCCCCCACAGCCATGTCAGGAACAGGAGGAGAACCTCGTCCTGACATGAGCAAAGTCAAAGGCCCGATTCTTTTAGACTGGATGGGGGGAGAGGCCTTACAGCGCCCTAACGCGCCCCCACAGCCAAGCCGGGAACGGGAGGAGAACCTCGCCCTGGCTCGAGCAAAGTGGAAGGCCCGGACTCCTACGGGAGCCGGGCTCCGTCCACGACGCCAAGGAAGACTCTATCCGGACTCCTACGGGAGCCGGGCTCCCTCCACGACGCCAAGGAAGACTCCACCCGGACTCCTACGGGAGCCGGGCTCCGTCCACGATGCCAAGGAAGACTCCACCCGGACTCCTACGAGAGCCGGGCTCCATACACGATGCCAAGGAAGACCCCACCCGGACTCCTACGGGAGCCAGGCTCCACCAGCGACTTCTGCAGCAAGGGCTGATGGCGACGAAACCCGGCCGCCCAACAAAATCGGATGAAAGGAAAAAGCCCCTCAGCGGTACCTCCTCGCTTCTATGCAACCCCGCGCAAAGCGGGAGGAGGGCCCTCACTCTGAGAAGAGGAAAATTAAAAAGGAAGGATGACGAACCACGACGGGAACAGATGAAGGATGAACCGCACCAAAAGACCTAAAGAACTTCGTCCCAACTGAAACGGGGAGTCCCTACCGAATACCCCTGGCCTCTAAAAAAACTTTTGACACCGGTTAGGAAGACAATGACATCCCCGAAGTAATGCGGAGCCCGGACGGCCAAGCTCGGGCTTGCGGCCATTTACGACGAGAAAGGCGAGCTAACACATCGATGATCGGGCGCCCCCCCAACGACGTCTACATCAGACAAGTCAAACGATAAGAAAAGTTCGACGGACGGCAATTTAGTGCAACGCGCGGACGAGGTAACACAAAATGCCCTTTTCATTCCATTTCCGATATACACGCTACAAAGCCCGGAAGGCCAAGGAAAGAAAGGAAAAACGACAAAAAGGGAAGTAAATACATGAAAAGATAGAAAGACGAAAAGAGCTCTAAGGAGGCCCTGCTCCCTCCGACCTAAAATTATCTACTCCATCCCTTAACCAGGACTGCCTTAGATTCCCAATTTCTTCTTCTAGCTCTTCCCTTTTCTGCAGCACGTCCTGGAGCGTCCGACAAAGTCGCTGGCTCTCGGCCTCCGCCTCTCGACGCCTCTTCCTCAAGACCTCGGATTCCGCCTCCGCGTCCGCGACGGCCTGCTGCTCGTACGCCAGTTGGATCTTCAGTTGTTGCAGCTCAGCTGTCTTCTCTCCGAGGGAGACAGAAATCCCCTCAACGGTGCCTCTTAGGGCTTGGAGCTCATCAGAATCTCGGGCGGAAGTAAGCTGTGCCCTGCTAGTCAGCTGCCTCTGGAGACGGACGACTTCGTCGGCCGCCGCCCTGAATCTCCCTTTATATTCTTCCACCTGCCTGCGCCAGCTAGCCCGATGCACGTCGTGGCTCACCTCGACGTCCTGAAGCTGCTGCTGAAGGTCGGAGACCTTCTTCGACCACTCTTGGTCACCGTCGACCCGGGCCAAGAGCCGGGATGAATTTCCTTCCAGCTGGCCGATCTTCCCCTTCGCAGCTGACAGTTCCACCTTGAGGGCGCTGATCCTAGTGGCCTGGGCCCAAATTCGGTCGCTGGCGCTCTTCTTGCATTCCTCGAGTTCCTTCGCGAAGTCCGCCTTCCTCCGGCTATACTCCATGATCCCTTTCACGTGGAGATTTCGAAAGTGGGTGGCCTCAGCGGTGGCTTCGGAATGACCTTCTCTCAATCTGCGAAGCTCGCCTTCCATCTTCTTTAACTTCTTTGTTAGGTGAAGGACTTCCTTCTTCAGCCGCTGGATCGTCGATTTCAGCGGGACCCCCAGGGGCAGGGGGAGTGCTTCTGCAGGACACTGCCATCGGAAGGCAAAAGCGTCAAAGCACGACTCATTGCAGGAAGAAGAACAGAGAGAAGGAGGGGGGAGGAGAAGCCGTCCGCAACAAGAAATTCAACTTTATTGATTGGATGATTTTTGGAGGCAAACAGAAAAGAAAAATTGCGACGAAATAAAGGTGCAAGATCGGAGGTCTCAGACCTCGAGGGCGGGGGTTGGAGAACTCGGCGTCCCCGGTAAGGGGGCTGCGACAGCAGTGGCGGCTAGCGAGGGACCGGTCTCGTCTTCAGACTCCTCGCCTAGGAAGCTGAGGTCGAGCTCTGGAAATTTTCTGGCCACCTTCTCTTGGCAGAGCTCGAACCCCTTTATGAACGCTTCCTGGCCAAATTGGACCTTCAGGTCCCTCATCTCCGCGGAGGCCTTGAATTCCTCTACCGCAAGGGCTCTGGCCTCCAAGACCAGGACCGAAATTTGCTCGGCCAAGTTGGCGACCTCGGCCTCCGCCTTTCTCGCCGATTCCTCCAAGGTCTGCCTCTCCTCCTCTCGGGCTTGTTTCTCTCTTTCCAGGGCCTCCTGGAGGGCGACTACTTCGGCCGCCATTGCTTGGAGGTGAGCAACCTCGGCCTGACAGCGTTCCTCCACCTGGAGGATGTCCCTCCTCGCACGGCTCACCGCCTCAATATAGGCGAGGAGCTGGTGCCCAATCTGCAAGGGCGGCTAGGGAATTAGAACAAAGGCCGAATAGCCATGTAAATGAAGATTCGCTTACCTCAAGGAAAGACCCCAAAGAGTCCCAAGCCCGCTGCTCAGGATCGGCGCGGTCGATCCTCTCAACGATGTCAGGCAGAATGCAGCCGTCGATCAGCCGCCTGATCAAGTCCCTATCATTGAAGAGATTCTCCGACCCCTCTTTGGAGCAGAGGGACTCGTCCGCAGCAGTTCGGCGGCTACTCGCCCTGCGGGCCATCGATTTCCTTCTTTTCCTCTCGGCTATGGGCGCCTCCGTGGAGCGGACCTTCGAAATGGGAGCCCCAGTCGACGGACTCCTCGAGGAGGCACGGGGGGCCGTTGGCTCGGCATCCGAGGGAATGTCGATGGCCGGGGCCGCCTGGACGGGTGCAGCTAAGCTCGACTCCTCCGCCCTGGCCCTCTTCGCCGATCCGAAGGTCGCAGCACCCTTTCTCTTGTGGGCCCTAAGGCCCCTAGCAAGCATCCGCGCTGCTTCGGCGTCCATTCCTAAAAAAAAAAAAAAAAAAAAGAAAAAAGAGAAAAAGAGAGAGAGAAAAGGAAAGAAGAAAAAGAAGCAAACCAATCAATCAAGAGTCAAAAAAAAAAAAAAAAGAGAAGAAAGGGAAGAAAGAAAGAAAGAAACAGAGGGGAAAAAGAGAGAGAAAGAAGAAGAGGTAAAAAGAGAAAGGAAAAGAAGAAAGGCATGAAAAGAGAAGATAAGGTAAAAGATGAATACTCGCTGGATCCTGGGGACTCAGACCGATGTTGAAAAGAAATTGCTCCCTCAGAAGATTGGGAAGGGAAGGAGCGGAGTAAACTAGAAGCTTTCGGGCAGCCTGGAGGTCATCCTCCCCCAGGCTGGGGGCCCGGTGGGCAGAATCCCTCAGAGAGCCCCAAGGGGGCAGGTCCAGTCTCAAGGTCGGGCAGTGGACGAAGAGATATTTCTCCTTCCAATTGTGGATTGAAGAAGGGGCGCCTTTCAGCAACCCCTTCTTGCCGAACTGGGGGGAAAAGTACCACCAGTCCTTCATCGAAGGATGGCGCTTGAAAGTATAGAAGTGCCTAAACAGGGAGAGAGACGGTTGGACCTCGACTACGTGGCAAAGAGAGAGAAATCCTATCAAAAATCTAAATGAATTCGGGGCCACGGAAGCCAAGGAGATGTCTAAGAAGCGGAAGAGGGCAACAACAAAGGAAGGAAGCGGAAGCCGGAGTCCGGCACGGAACGCTTCCTGGTACAGACAAAAATGACCGAATGGGGGAGTGCTGGCTCGGTCAGAAGGGCCAGGCAGCTCCAGATCGTACTCCGGATGAACTCCATACTGAACCCTTATCAGAAGGAGTTCCTCCGAGGTCAGGGAACATGGAATGGCGCCCGGTGCAAAAATCGGGCGGAGCCCAGCCCCAGACGCAGGTTCGTCTACAGAGCAGGGGACCTGGGGGTTTGAGGTGGAAGAGCTCCCGGAACTGCCGGGAGCAGAAGAGCCGGACGACATTTCGGGTAGTTTCGAAGGAGGGCTCTAAAGGTCCCTAAGAAGACGGACAGGATGGGGAATGAGAGGCCACAGGAAACTAACTCGGAGGGATGCAAAAAATAATGACAGAGAAAAAGTCCCTAGGCGGTGGGAAGAAGGTTGAAGGTGCTTGAACTAACCTATATCGCTCTGAGGGACCAGAGGGACGAAGACAGGGACGATTTGGAAGACACCTACGGCTCGAGAAGATACCCACTGAAATAGGGCTCTCGAAGAGAAGGCAGACACTGAGAGAAACTCTGGAACGGAATAGGGCACCTAAAGGTGGGAGGACGGGTTTAAATAGACCCTGGGATCCGGTGCCATAATGATCACGAATCCCCCCAAGCCAGTCCACACCCGGCACGTATCCCACTCCCCCCGGCGGGTGGCTAAAAGCGACTGATGGATAGCAGGGCCATTATGGCGCCGTACCTGGGCCAGTGTACCGACGAGAATTTCGAAGGATCCCTTCGTGTCGCCCCGATCCGAAAAGACTCCGGCACGCGCACATTCAATGCCAAAATATCTGGGGGCGGCAGTGCGCAGGATTCGAGGAGACCGTTTCGGCTGTGCCAAACTCTCTGTACTTCCTTCGTTCGAAATTCAAACTCGAAAGTAGGGGGACTGGTGTTGGGTATAAAATACCCACAGCCGAAGTCCTCAGTAGAATCAACTCCAGGAGGACTCCGTCCGGACTCCTACGGGAGCCGGGCTCCGCCCACGACTCCGACCTCAAAGGGGACTCCGCCCGGACTCCTACGGGAGCCGGGCTTCGTCGCCAACGTCAACCGCCGGTAAGATCCGTCCGGACTCCTACGGGAGCCGGACTCCGCACCTGACTTTAATTGCAGGAGGACTCCGCCCGGACTCCTACGGGAACCGGGCTCCGACCGCAACATCAACGCCAGGAGGACTCCGCCCGGACTCCTACGGGAGCCGGGCTCCGCCCACGGCTCCAACCTCAAGGGGGACTCCGCCCGGACTCCTACGGGAGCCGGGCTTCGTCGCCAACGTCAACCGCCGGTAAGATCCGCCCGGACTCCTACGGAAACCGGGCTTCGACCGCAACATCAATGCCAGGAGGACTCCACCCAGACTCCTACGAGAGCCGGGCTCCGCCCACGGCTACAACCTCAAGGGGGACTCCGCCCGGACTCCTACGGGAGCCGGGCTTCATCGCCAACGTCAACCGCCGGTAATATCCGCCCGGACTCCTACGGGAATCGGGCTCCGACCGCAACATCAACACCAGGAGGACTCCGCCCGGACTCCTACGGGAGCCGGGCTCCGCCCACGACTTCGACCTCAAGGGGACTCCGCCCGGACTCCTACGGGAGCCGGGCTTCGTCGCCAACGTCAACCGCCGGTAAGATCCGTCCGGATTCCTATGGGAGTCGGACTCCGTACCTGACTTTAATTGCAGGAGGACTCCGCCCGGACTCCTACGAGAATCGGGCTCCGACCGCAACATCAACGCCAGGAGGACTCCGCCCGGACTCCTACGGGAGCCGGGCTCCGCCCACGGCTCCAACCTCAAGGGGACTCCGCCCGGACTCCTACGAGAGTCGGGCTTTGTCGCCAACGTCAACCGCCGGTAAGATCCGTCCGGACTCCTACGGGAGTCGAACTCCGCACCTGACTTTAATTGCAGGAGGACTCCGCCCGGACTCCTACGGGAACCGGGCTCCGACCGCAACATCAACGCCAGGAGGACTCCGCCCGGACTCCTACGGGAGCCGGGCTCCGCCCACGGCTCCAACCTCAAGGGGGACTCCGCCCGGACTCCTACGGGAGCCGGGCTTCGTCGCCAACGTCAACCGCCGGTAAGATCCGTCCGGACTCCTACGGGAGCCGAACTCCGCACCTGACTTTAATTACAGGAGGACTCCGCCCGGACTCCTACGGGAACCGAGCTCCGACCGCAACATCCACCCCAGGAGGACTCCGCCCGGACTCCTACGGGAGCCGGACTCCGTCGTCGGCTCCGACCGCTGCCGAACTTCGACCGACGGATCCGCATTCACAAGCACGACGCCGCAACCACCACGATCCCGCTCCACTTCCTGCGGCAGATTCCGCGCAGCTCCATCACTCCCTGGCAAGCCACGATAACGGCCACAACCCTGCTCCACTTCCTGCGACGGTTACCGTGCGATTCTTCCATCCACTGGCGAGTCGCGACAACGGACGCCGCTCCACTTCCCGCGGCAGGCTCCACGTGGCACACCCCGATGATAGCCACGGGTCCATCCCACTACTCTCTACAACAAACTCCGCCTGACCCTGGGCAGCCCGCTGCCAGACGGTTACAGATGTCGCTTTCAGGCTACTGCCCCCTCTGCCTATAAAAGAGAAACCCCAGATACGTTATTCCATAAGCTCTCATCTTTTCATCTAAAAACTCTGGTAAATTCTCCGTTCGAACACTCCATTCTTGTTGAGGCAGAGAACTGACTTGAGGTCGGAGGGTCTTGTCGGAGCAACCCCACCACCGGTTTAGACTTCCTTTGCAGGTCCCGACGGCGACCGCGACTTTCTCGACTCCAGCTTCTCCGGCGCGAGCAGTTTTTTGCACCAATAAGTTCCATTCTCCATTTTATCATTCTTTTTGAGGTGTTCGGCCATTGCAACAAGGTTTTTAAAGGGAGATCGGTTAGAACTATCATTGAATAAGCTTAAAAATACTATGATAATAATTGTGTAGACAACTTTCTCGATCTTGAAGTATCTCATTTTTACACCATGTAAAACTTTACTAATATAGTAGATGGGTTTTATACTCCATTATCCTTTCAAATTAAAATCACGCTCACGGCTTCTGACAGCCAAACATATGAGTAACTTATCGCTCGTATTTGGTTTCGTCAATAAAGGGAGAGAGCTCAAGTATGACTTCAAGTCCTCAAAAGCTTTCTAGCATTCATCCGTCCAATTGAAAATTTTCATTTATCTGAGTATTTTGAAGAATGGAAGGCATCGCTCCATCGACTTAGAAATAAATTAGCTAAGAGCTACAATTCATCCAGCCAACTTTTGAATATCCTGTTTCGAAATCGGGGGTTTCATGTCAAGAATTATTTTAATCCTCTCTAGATTGGCCTCTATGTCTCTTCTTGTCATCATAAAGTCGAAAAACTTCTTTAAAATTACTCTGAATGTATACTTAGTCGAATTCAACTTCATTTGATACCTTCTTAAGGTGTTAAAAGCTTCTACTAAGTCATCGATATATCAAGAGACTTCGTTGCTTTTCACAAGCATGTCGTCGACATAAAGCTATATATTTCGATCAATTTGATCTTTAAAGACTTTGTCAACTAGCCGTTAATAGGTCGCTCTGACATTTTTAAGACTGAAAGGCATGATTTTATAATAATACAAGCTTTTTTTAGTAATGAACGTTATCTTCTCCTCATCTTCGGACGTTATCCAAATCTGATCGTAACTGGAGAAAGCATCCAAAAACTTAAGAGTTGATGGTCCGATGTTACATTGCCTAGTTGGTCGATCATCGAAAGTGAAAAACTATCCTCAAACATATCTTATTGAGATTGGCGTAGTCAATACATATTCTCTATTTACAGTTTGCCTTCTTGACAATCATGACATTTACCAATTGTTGGGTATAAAATACCCTCAGCCAAAGTTCTCAACGGGATTAACCCTCGCGGGCTCCGTCCACAACTTCAACTACAGGGATGACTCCGCTCGGACTCCTACGGGAGCCGGGCTCCGTCCCCAACTTCAACTATAAGGAAGACTCCGCCCAGACTCCTACGGGAGCCGGGCTCCATCCCCAACTTCAACTATAAGGAAGACTCCGCCCGGACTCCTACTGTAGCCGGGCTCCGTCCACAACTCCGACTGCTGGTAAGCTCCGTCCGGACTCCTACGGGAGCCGGATTTCGCACCTGACTTTAATTGTAGGGAAGACTCCGCCCGGACTCCTACGGGAGCCGGGCTCCGTCCCCAACTTCAACTACAAGGAAGACTCCGCCCGGACTCCTGCGGGAGCCGGGTTCCGTCCCCAACTTCAACTACAAGGAAGACTCCGCCCAGACTCCAACGGGAGCCGGGCTCCATCCACAACTCCGACTGCTGGTAAGCTCCGTCCGGACTCCTACGGGAGCCGGACTTCGCACCTGACTTTAATTGCAGGAAGACTCCGCCCGAACTCCTACGAGAGCCGGGCTCCGTCCCCAACTTCAACTACAAGGAAGACTCCGCCCGGACTCCTACGGGAGCCGGGCTCCGTCCCCAACTTCAACTGCGAGGAAGACTCCGCCCGGACTCCTACGGGAGCTGGGCTCCATCCCCAACTTCAACTGTAAGGAAGACTCCGCCCGGACTCCTGCGGGAGCCGGGCTCCGTCCACAACTCCGACTGCTGGTAAGCTCCGTCCGGACTCCTACGGGAGTCGGACTTCGCACCTGACTTTAATTGCAGGAAGACTCCGCCCGGACTCCTACGGGAGCCGGGCTCCGTCCCCAACTTCAACTGCGAGGAAGACTCCGCCCGGACTCCTACGGGAGCCGGGCTCCATCCCCAACTTCAACTGTAAGGTAGACTCCGCACGGACTCCTGCGGGAGCCGGGCTCCGTCCACAACTCCGACTGTTGGAAAGCTCCGTCCGGACTCCTACGGGAGCCGAACTTCGCACCTGACTTTAATTGCAGGAAGACTCCGCCCGGACTCCTACGGGAGCCGGGCTCCGCCCCCAACTTCAACTACAAGGAAGACTTCGCCCGGACTCCTACGGGAGTCGGGCTCCGTCCCCAACTTCAACTACAAGGAAGACTCCGCCCGGACTCCTACGGGAGCCGGACTTCGCACCTGACTTTAATTGCAGGAAGACTCCGCCCGGACTCCTACGGGAGTCGGGCTTCGTCCCCAACTTCAACTGCAAGGAAGACTCCGCCCGGACTCCTACGGGAGCCGGGCTCTGTCCCTAACTTCAACTGCGAGGAAGACTCCGTCCGGACTCCTACGGGAGCCGGGCTCCGTCCCCAACTTCAACTGTAAGGAAGACTCCGCCCGGACTCCTGCGGGAGCCGGGCTCCGTCCACAACTCCGACTGCTGGTAAGCTCCGTCCGGACTCCTATGGGAGCCAGACTTCGCACCTGACTTTAATTGCAGGAAGACTCCGCCCGGACTCCTACGGGAGCCGGGCTCCGTCCCCAACTTCAACTGCGAGGAAGACTCCGTCCGGACTCCTACAGGAGCCGGGCTCCGTCCCCAACTTCAACTGTAAGGAAGACTCCGTCCGGACTCCTGCGGGAGCCAGGCTCCGTCCACAACTCCGACTGCTGGTAAGCTCCGTCCGGACTCCTACGGGAGCCAGACTTCGCACCTGACTTTAATTGCAGGAAGACTCCGCCCGGACTCCTACGGGAGTCGGGCTCCGTCCCCAACTTCAACTGCAAGGAAGACTCTGCCCGGACTCCTACGGGAGCCGGGCTCCGTCCCAAACTTCAACTACAAGGAAGACTCCGTTCGGACTCCTACGGGAGCCGGGCTCCGTCCACAACTCCGACTGCTGGTAAGCTCCGTCCGGACTCCTACGGGAGCCAGATTTCGCACCTGACTTTAATTGCAGGAAGACTCCGTCCGGACTCCTACGGGAGCCGGGCTCCGTCCCCAACTTCAACTACGAGGAAGACTCCGCCTGGACTCCTACGGGAGCCAGGCTCCGTCCCCAACTTCAACTACAAGGAAGACTCCGCCCGGACTCCTGCGGGAGCCGGGCTCCGTCTACAACTCCGACTGCTGGTAAGCTCCGTCCGGACTCCTACGGGAGTCGAACTTCGCACCTGACTTTAATTGCAGGAATACTCCGCCCAGACTCCTACGGGAGCCGGCTCTGTCCCCAACTTCAACTACAAGGAAGACTCCGCCCGGACTCCTGCGGGAGCCGGGCTCCGTCCACAACTCCGACTGCTGGTAAGCTCCGTCCGGACTCCTACGGGAGCCGGACTTCGCACCTGACTTTAATTGCAGGAAGACTCCGCCCGGACTCCTACGGGAGCCGGGCTCCGTCCCAA